>NW_022196138.1:564580-579084 GCF_008641045.1 Pistacia vera | reverse complement strand
TTTTTTCCATTTTTGTATAGAATTTTATATAATTAAATATCTCCTTATTTTATTTTATTTGTTAAATTCACTTGAACTCAAGCCATTGATAAACTGTGATAGTAATCTAAGCTCTGAAGGCTTATGTTAATATTATATAAATCCAGAGTTTAATTCATGAAGAGAAACATCCTCATTAATCGCTAAATTGTGGCCTTTGAACCAAGTAACGTAACAAAGGATTTGATGGAGATTAGAGCCAACTAGAAACTCTCCATTGAACAACAATAGTGTTTATTATTGTTATACCTTAAAAAGTTAGGCTAACTTGGAGCTTCGTCAATAAAGGATGGTTAGAGCTCAGAAGGGTTCTATGTCATCCAGGTATAGCCACATCGCGCCTAGCGCAAGTGGTATGGCTCCTGTCAGTACAACAGGTGAGTATCAGGCCAACAAGCGACTAGAGATTGCCCACGTGTCAAAATATTGCTTTAGTCGAGAAAATCTCTTGGGCAGGTGACTAATGGGACACAAAGAAAGGATTTGCACGACACTTATCTACTTGCAACTTTTATAAGCAGTACCTTGAACTCTTCCACGAGGATTTCTCTCTCATTTGTGGAGGATTAGCTAATTTTACTCTGAAATAGCTCTCTCTCTCTCTCTCTCTCTCTCTCTCTTGTATTCTCTCTCAAAACTGTAACTAAGCTCGCTGAACGCGACCTGACCTCTCTCTCTTATTAATACAATAGCAGTGAACGTAGGATTTGCTTTTGAGCATTCGAACCACTTGAAATATTACTCTTCACCTTTTATTTAATTCAATCCCCTTATATCACATGTAACTTCCAAGTCTTTTTAGCATTTTACATGTGTGAGTAATTGGTGTCAAAATCAAGCATCAGTAGTTTGGCGCTAAAGGGAGGGCCTGATTTAGTACCTACTTTTCATTAGAAAAATCTCTGACTAATCGGTCCCACAACAACAAATGACTCGCGGTTTCGAATCTGAGCAAACTAATTATGACAATAAAGAAATCCCCCAAGTACAGGAGGACACTTCTTCTGAAATGTTGTCAGTACAACAGAATATCATAGGGGATATTCCTTCAAGCTCGCGGCTCGACCTAATCTTCATGAGTTACCTGGAGAAGTTCAATGATACTTTTCAAACGATCAGCCAAAGGCTAGACCGATTGGATTTGGTCGTGCCACCCGAATCCAATGAGGTGGTGCCACCACAAAAAAACGTCTGCAGGTTACGTGAAAGCACAGAAAATGGCGAAAGCCCATACCAATTTGGTGTTTGTGGTTGGAGATGGTCTAATAAATCATAAACGACTAAAGGAGTTCCTAGTCTTAAAACCCTATACATCAATTACAATTGAAGAAACAAATTATGAACATCAAAATCTACAAAAATTATTAATTTTGTAATTTCATTAAAAAAAAATCAGGTTTAGTTGAAATTATAATAAAAAAAAAATTAAAAGATTTTGATTTTGATAGATTTTTAAAACTTACCTGTATCAATACTGAGAGAGATTAGATGTCCCTATAGCCTCTCAGTTAAAAGCCTCCCAGTTAATGTTTTAACTGAGAAGCTCGTTGCCAATCGCAGAGATAGTAGGGTTTTAGTTGGTTTAAGTGTGGTTCTTTTACTTTACAGTTCGTACGTTGCTTGCTGTCTAAATAAAATTGCAAATTGAGGGTAATTTCGTCTTTTGAGATTGGATCCCCCGATCCTAGGTCAAAGGAGAACAATGGTTTAACTTGAGTCTTGAAGTCAATAGTTAGATGGACAAAGGCTATTGGGCCGGAGGCCCAAAATCCAAAATATAATCTAAATAAGATTTTTCATTTTTGTATAGAATTTTAATTATCTCCTTCCAGAACAAATTAGACACTCCATATCATATAAAAAAAACAAATAAATGCATTCCGTATTTAGAAATAATTTATTTTATTTTTTAAATTCACTTGAACTCAAGTCATTGATAAATCTATGAAAGTAATTAATCTAGGTTCTGAATAAATTCATTGAGATAATAAAATTCATGAAGATAAGAGCCAAACAGAAATTCTCCAATGAACAACAATAATATTTATTATTATGAAGTAGTATGTAACACAAGGCTTTATTAATTCATGACATAATATTTGTTCTTAATCGAGAAATTATTCAGCAAACGAATCATCACTATGCGTGGATCCTCATAGAATAGCATTTATTCGATTGCTGAGGTCTTAGACTTCTCTTTACGCCCTGCAAGAGAAACCGAAGTTAAATTACAACCTATAAATCATACTTTAACCATTACTGTAAAAAGAGATGGAGTTAATTACTTGGAACAATCGAAACTGGGAGAAACGGCAGGAAGCTTCACTGAAACTCCACATTTTTGTGGAAGGCCACTGATAAGGGAATAATCAATCCCTTTATAAGTTGGGGCGGCCTGCTCAATACACTGGCAGATTGTACGTCGAGCTGTCTTGTCATTTGAATACCCCTTCAGGTTATTGACTCCTAAACAACAAGAATTATGTGGTGTTGCTTCGGTTCTCATTAGGTAAGAAAGGCAAGGGTTTAACTGTAGTACTACGAAGTCACACGTGGGCGCAGTCCCCATTGCAGAGCTAGAAATCAGTGAGAGAGTGGCGATGAAAACAAGAATCAGCCGAGACATTTTTGTTGATTTATTGCAGAGATCACCTAATTCTTATACTATACGTTGCTGAGTGATAAGGCGAAGGGAAAATCGTGTATATATATACATAGGTTGGTGTTTATTGTAGTTAATTAAGCTTAAATTCATAATCACAAATGTTTCATGCTCTTCCATATCTTGAGGATGATAGTTGAGACTTATGCGCTGAATTTTTTTTTCTCATTCAATCCTTGCTTCCATCATAGGAATCTCATGAATGTAAAAACCAGAAATAAATATAAATGGAGTTGAATATCACCTTATTCTATTTGGTTCATGTATGTCTTAGAACGAAGATTGAGATTGAGGTCGAAACTTTAAATCTCCTTATTTCAACTACATTTGGCAATTTTTTTTCCTTTAATTTTGTTCTCTTTGTATCATACATTGTAAATTCAGTGACATAGAAATATACTTTCTATGAGTACAAAATAAAAGTGAACATATAGAAACTAAATCTCAATTAAATATATATACTTCATTTATACAAAATTATAAGTAGAAACTTTGGTCTAAGGTGATAATCCTGTCGGCGAATGTGAAGATGTTGAGGTAGAAGACGGGGTTCCAGATGAATGCGAAGATGTTAAGGTAGAAGAAGGGGTTCCAGCAGAACTCTCCGGTGAATTGCGACACAATGGACACGTGGCATTCATTTTGAGCCATTCGTCAATGCAATCAGCATGGAAGTAATGTTCGCACTCGGGTATGGTCCTCAAGCTTTCCTTAGGTTGATACTCAGATAAGCATATTGGACAAGTGTTGTCATTAGGCTTAGGCAGTCGCCCACTTTCACCTAACAAAGTTTTTGGATAAGACTCTATTGTAGGTTCGTCAAGACCTGTCAGAATCACGACCCAGACCTTGTGGTTGCGCAATTGAGTTGGAACAATCGGCATTGAGCAGGTGGCGCTGACTATTATAATTTTCTGTAGCCCTTCTTACAGAGAAGACATCCGAGCCCAATAATGCATAACGCCCCCGGTATTCCAACTCCAAGATTATGGCCATATTTGGTTCCCTGAAAAGACCTAGAATCATAAAGTCCCCAAAGATGAGTTAAAAGGTCTGATTCTAAGAAAGTATTTTTTGATTGAAAAGACTAAACTTTGAATGTGCCAATAAAAGTTGGGCCTAGTTTGTACTTGCGAATAGCTAGTGTTTCATCTTGAGTTTGGTGGAAATCTACGCTCGCTAAGGCCAATTGAATGGCCACTGGTCCAAAATTACATTGGCCCTAAGTGATTGGGCCGCATGTTTTTCAAAAGAAAAACGATGCGTCCAAAAGATATGGACATTGGAACCACTGCGAACCTCTAGCCAATTGTTTGACTTCTACCATTGATCGTGCTGTACTGTTTTTATCAAACACTGTTCATTGCTTATGCTAAATTCAACCTAACTAAAACGTTTAATCATGCTTAATCTGCAAGTACAACCCAAAAAAAAAAAAAAGATGTGAAAGATTATGACATACCATTGGAGCCTGAAGGATGGAGCATTCAACCCCAAACCAGAGTCATTCTTGAACCCACCACAAGCCTCACACGCAGTCACAGCGTTCAAAGAGGGAGAACTCCAATTAACGTAAGCGTCTTCAAGATCAGACCAAACCCCCAAATGCGGAACCGAGACAGTCGAAGTTCTTCACCAGAATTCGAAGGCAACCTCGACTCATCATAAAACAGGGATGGCAAAGCTATGCACGTGTTGTTTCACTCACTGAGACAACGATAGGTCTATACCGATTAGTGACTAACGTGGTGTTTGTTGAACATTGAAAAACGTGAAGTTGCTATAAGAATATGGATAGAAGGGAGAATCAAAGAACTATCCCGTTAAGGTACTGTTTTGGAAGACAGTTTGTGGGTCTTTGATCAATATGGTTTGGGTATCGTAGTCGATATCTTGGACCAACATACGCCCTGATTCTATAGTGAGAATGTTTGGTTCTGGTAATTGCAACGTAGACCAAAACCTGGATAGCCACAACGAAAAACGAGAAGTGACGTCGCCTCGAAATCGATTTCTGACTTGCTGAAAAGGGAATTTAATAGTTACGTTTCCACAAGATGTTACGGACAGTTTTGAGCGCTTGTTGCAATGAGAGGAAGAAGAATAAGAGAGAAAACAACCAGGAGACAAAGGGTTGCAGGGGAACCATTTTTGTTTGGTGGCCTCGTGAAAATAAAATGTAGACTGTTATGAAAAGCAATGTGATCATATCATAAACCACTTGTCTGCTATTTAATTCTCCATTACTTTATTAATTAACTTAATTATTATTTTAATGAGTGAGCTCAGAAGAGAAACATTTCTACGTTTGTTTTAGGTATCGCGAGACTCGTGTGGTGGCGTGATGGATGGTGGCTGGTGGCTATCAATGGCAGTCAAAAATTTTATGTCATGTGACATTTTTTTTTTTTTTTTAATATAAGATCATGGCATTTATGTTGCCAACGTCCACTATATTTGGTGATCTTCTATGCTTGGAATATTTTTGTCCTGCTTGTCTCAATTTTTGTGGCTTTTTGTCATTAATTTATTGAACTTGCGGGTTACCAAATAATGAAGTTTTATTGGAGATTATAGATTATAATTTGGGGCAAATTAGGGAAAGTCAAGCTCTATCTTAACTGGTCAAGATTGTCTTTAATATATATATCAATATCGACTTTATAAATTCATAGGGCAATTATCAAATTTTGAATTTTGACCTGAATATAAAAAATAGTCATGGTAATCTACATTTTAAGTTCATACTTGTCCTTAATTAATCCTCGTTTTTTTTTCTGAATTGACTTGAATAAAGTAGTTGAGTGCATTATAAATATATATTCACTTGTCAAAATTCTGATTTGGATTTTATGAGACCATCATCTACAGTTCACAAACAGCTAATTATTGACAAATTCAACTTCAAAAATTAATTGAGGGTGCTTCAGGCTTGCCATGCGTTTCATAATGTACTACTATAATTTTGTGTACAGTCAAAACTCGGCCATGAGCCGACATCAGAAGTCGACGTTCAAACGCATGGTAGGGCAAGTGATGTTTATATAAACATTGATTAATTTACAGGCCGAACAACTTGGGCATAACCCAAAATTTATCATAACAATAAGTTGGATTTAAAAAATTTTGAATGAAATAGGTACCTTCTGTCATATTCTGTTAGTGATTTTTGTTTATTAATAGTGAAAAAGACCAATGCTTCAAAGTTTCAATTTTTGTTTTTTATAAATTTAAAATTTCTAAAAAACTCCCTAGGTTTACTAATTTAATTAAAAACCCCCATATATAAAAAGGTTGTTAAATGACAAAACATCCCACCATCGCGGAAGTGGCCGAAAAACGCATTACGACACAGATCCGTGGATCTGTGTTCGTAACGTGCCGATCTGGCATTTTCCGGTAGATCCGCCACGGATCTGGCCGGAAAGGCAAGATCTGGCCGTCGAACAAGCAGCGCCAGACTTGGCCTTTTCCGGGCCGATCCGTGGCTGATCTGGCGGAAAAGGCCAGATCTACTGCCAGACTGGCCTTCGACGCCGACAGATGGAGTTTTGCGGCGTCGACGGCCAGATCAGCCACGGATCTGGCGAAAAGGCCAGACAGACTGATCGTTACGACACAGATCCGACGGGTCGTGTCATAACGTAACTTTTCGGCCAGATTCGGCGGTGGTGGCGCGGAATCTGCACTTGGTGGGTGGGGGTGTTTTGTTATTGTTTAAATTTTATATATTGGGGTATTTAGTGAAATTTGTAAACTTAGGGGGTTTTTTGAAATTTTTAAATTTATAAAAAACTAAAATTCAAACTTTTAAGGGCATTTTAGTCTTTTCACTATTAATAAACAGTAATAAACAGAAATCACTAACAGAACATGACGGAAAGTATCTATTTGTCATTTCAAAACCTTTTGGGTACCAACTTGTCGTTACAATAAACCTTGGGTATGTGTAAGTCGTTCTTCCTAATTTATAAATCTCTTTCTTTATAATATATATGCCTTCAATTTCTTTGCTTGTAAATTACAATAAGAAGACTGATTCAAAACAGTTTATAACTTACTATTAAACTTAACCTAAATTTGAATGAGTCTATAAGACGGCAAATTCTGACAAATTATTCAACCACACTAAACTCTTATGTACAACCCATATGGTCTTCTATGGAACAGACGAAAATGAAGAGGGGGACGAATGCGAAGAAGTTGACATAGAAGGTGTTACTATATCAGAGCCTTCTGGTGAATTGCGACACAGTGGGCATGTTCCATTTATTTTAAGCCATTCGTCTATGCAATTCGCATGGAAATAATGGTTGCATTCAGGGATTGTCCTCAATGTTTCCTTGGCCTGGTACTCACTGAGGCAAATTGGACAAGTGTTGTCATTTGGGTTCGGTAATCGTCTGCTTTCTCCGAGCTTCGTTTTGGGGAATGACTCTATGGTTGGTCTGTCGAGACCCGTCAATACAACCGGCCGTTCTGTGAGACTAAAGGAATGGATCAATCTGTTGTTTAAGCGACGGCGCTCGTAATATTGAGCCCTCACCTTGCCACACAAGCAACATCCTAGTCCAATGAGGCACAATAGTCCTGGAATTGCTACGCCTACGATTATCCCATACTTGGCACCCCTTGGAAGAAAACCTGGAAATTAATAAAATAAAATCCAAGTTTTAACAAATAATTCAATAAGTATTCATTAAATTAAGAGTATCAACCCAGCAATAGCGATCTAGATCTAATATAATATCAACTGAGGGATATTTCTTCTTTCGATGAAGAAATGATAACAAATATAAAATAAAAATTGACCAGATGCATATGAAAATATAATTGAAGCTACTGATAACTATGTTCTTACCTACTTACCAGTAAACAACTGAATAGTCATTTTCATGACATTATCAGTTGACCATGTTAACAAATGGAACAAAGTCGTGGTTCTATTCATATACAAAATTCTCATCCGTTCTATACGCTGGCGTAACATCTGAGTTCTGCAAAACTTTCCACAGAGCCATGATTTTCTGGATATGTATCCTGAGAATATTGGTCTGTTCCTTTTATTATTTCATACCATATTCCCTATCCTATTCTCAAAGTAGCATTTTGTTTAATTATTTAGGAAATATTATTTTATTTTATTTTATTATTTTTACACATTTTAAGTTTATTAATTTACTTAAACACCCTAGAAAAAAGTTTAAAAATTAACAAAAACACCCTCATCCACCCATAGTTGCCAGATTCCGAAAACCACCATTGGTGGTAGTTAGAATCTATCACAACGGCGTAGAAACGATCGAAACTGGCCGGTAGTTCACCGATCTGACCTTTTTCGGCTAGATCTATTTTGCGGCCGTCTATGATCAGATATGACCGTAGATCTAGCATTTTCCGATCAAATCCGTGGTGGATATGGCTGAAAAAGACCATATCGATGCACGACCGGTCAAATCCGATCGTTCTGCGTCGTAACGCCATTTTCCGACTAGATTCCAGTGGTGGTGGCCAGAATCTGGCACTGTTGGTGGATGGGGGTATTTTTGTCATTTTATAAAATTTTTATATATTGGGGTGTTTAGTTAAATTAGCAAACCTATGAGGTTTTTTTGTTAGTTTTTAAATTTTACCTCATAATAATCACCCAATTCAACTATCAAATATTATTCCCAAAATCTTATCCAAAATAACAAATCAAACGGACCCTTGACTATTCTATTATGTCAATAATGCTAGATCTACAAACTTCTCTTATAACCTTTTGTTACAATTTTCGACATGATAGCTCGTCATTAATTAGCTCGTAAATAGACAAGTGAGATCTATAAAAGTAAGTAGAACCCATTTTACGAGCTGATAAATGATAATTTTTGACATGATAGTTTATCATTGATTAGCTCGTAAATAAATAGGTGGGATCCATCTAAACAAATAGACCCATTTTATGAGCTGATAAATGATGAATTGCTATATAGAAGATTATGAAAGAAAGATGTGAGATTGAGCCTATTATGTAACTAGACAATAGACTGTTTGATTCCTTCTTATTGCTATAAGTTAAAATAAACGGCAACTTTCTGGATACCAGCAGCTAGCGCTGTTTGACCACAAAAAAAAAAAATTCTAATAAATATGGGATCGGATCTCTAGTCTACGTTTAAAATTCCACGTGGCGCCATCAGAAACAACCGACTTTGTGATCGCGCCATTATATACATGGACGAAAATGATCCCTCATCTATTTGATTATGACTCGGGAACCAATAAAACCATCCTTATTCAAGTTAACGTTTATGACTTGTGTTTCGATTTTGATCAAACACTGTTCATCTTCTCCTCCACGAATAATCTAGATTACCAAGTCTTTATTATTATAATTTCTAATTTCTAACTTTCAACATAAAAATAAATTAAAAAAAAAACTGATCGGGTTAAGGTAATTGAAATACAGTAATACATACCCGTTCCAGTGGGAATATTGGCGCATCCAATATTCATATCCTGACCCTCAAATTTCTTGAAACCACAAACCCCACGTCGGTCTTCACATGATTGACAATCAGGCTCGCTCCATTTCAAGAGAACTCCATCTTCAAGATTGGACCACCTTGGCCACAGAACTGGAACCAAGATGGTGGAAATATTCGAACAATAACTTGATAATGATAACCCAGATTCGTTATAACGAGAAGCTCGTATAGCCACGGTCGAATAATTTCCTCCGCTTAAACAATCAATATACCTTAACCCGATGACTTCCGGTATCTGATCGGACGAACAGTTTAAAAATGTGAAGTTTTCAACAGGGCTTACATGTTCAAAGGGAGAACCCGAAAGGCTAAAAGAGTGATCAAGGAATCTTTTAGGGAGGCAATGATCGGGGTCGTTGATTGATAGAGTTTGTGATAGGTAGTCAATCTTTTGGACAATGAATCCATTTCCCGATGAGTTGGGGAGGTGGATAAATACGTCACTCATTTTGCATGAAAGCTCAAAGCCTGGGTACCCACAACGTTCGAGTTGATCGGTGAGCCGGAAAGGAAAAATAATTGGTCCACTGCCATCGCACCAACCCGGGCAAATTCGAAGGCTGCTGGTTGCTAAACGGAGAAAGGATGAGAAAACAAAGGAAAAGGAGAAGAAGTAGAGTTGAGAGGCAACCATTTTTTTTTTTTTTTTTTTTTTTTTTTTTTTTAAAGTTAATCAGTGACTGACTACAAAACTAAACCTTGAGCGCCAAAAGGGTTTCACCGCGCTGGATTAATAGGCAGCAACATGGGAAACGAGGGGTCTACAGTCAAAAGAATTATCATAGTTAATTATAATTAACTTGAGTTTAACGTTTGATATGGAGTGGTAATTAATATAATATATCTTATAATTTTGTTTTTGAGTGTCGTGGCACTTATCTATTGGCAAGACTAAACTTGTAACCAAGCTGTAATTTCCATCAGATGACTTGCCTTTTTGTCTTCTTCAACGACCCATCTAGGAAACTTGGAAGCAATTCGGTCCCTGGTCAGTGGTCTAATATAAGCATCGATTTGATCGTGAATTATATGTTTCTGCTTTGTTTAACGAATTCGTCTGCTTAAAATTTCAACTAAGAAGACAATTCAAACTGTGTTTTTTTGGTCCATCGATCTACTACTTCTAACTCGGTCAGCTAGCCATCTAGTCAAAACCGTGTTGAAACAATTTTAGTATATTCCAATCTAGCTTTGAACTGCATGCAAGTCAAGAATGGAATTGAATGAAATGTGGAATGGAATTAATGCAATGACGACTTAGATTAATATGATTCCACCCAGTTTGCTCTGCCATTTTAAATGACCAAATTTCACCTAATTGTGTGTATGGCTGTTAAATTCACTGTTGATTCATCGGTGCGGCTTCTTAATATAAACTTTTGGCGTTTATAGGTGGATTTTACCTGAAATGACAACAAGATTCGTGAGGCTGAGCCACACTGCAGCACTTGAGATGCTGCCCAAATGAATGTCAAACACATCGTGACAACTAAAAATTATAATAAAATTTCCTTATTAAATGTGCGATGCTGGCAGTAGGTAACTAACCTGGGAAAGGTCATTTATTCAAAAACTTTGAATCTTTTATTAATACTGGCAAGAGACAATTAGCTTTGTTTGATTTGGACATGCTTAATTTTGCCAGGGCTACACGCCTAAAGATGAAGAGATAACTGACCCAGGTCTTTTTCTCCAATCTCCAGTTAGCTGGTGGCTGCCAAGAATCGCCTTAAGGTAGTCAAAGCAGTGACTAAAGGGAATTGATTACCTTTACTCAAACATGAATTGTTTATATAGATGGACTCCCAAAAAAAAAAACAAAAACGGTCAATGTAATCACAAGGGCCCGTTAAAGTTGTTTTTTTTCTTGGAAACCGCAAAATTTTCAGACGGTTATGAAGTTTCCGTGCTGGGCCTAATGTTTGCTCTGGCCAATATAAGCTCTACACAAAGCCCGCATTCAAATTGGATGTAGCCCATAATTGGGCCTATTTAACATATGGATAATACTATCCTTGTACAAAACAATGTGATACATGAAGAATAAAAAGGTGAATATAATATGTTTAATCTTTTGTATTCAATTTTCATAATATGTTTAATTTTTTGTATTCAATTTTGTATTCATCTCCCGTCACATCATTTTTGTATAAGAAATTTTTATAAAACCAATAATTATTGGCATATTACGGTGGAAGAGAGCTATTGATTTTCGGGCTGTGCTAGAATTCTTGCGTTCGGATCCCCATTTGTGCACTCACATCTAACTTGGGTGCCTGTGGAGGTGGGGTCTCGAGCTCTACTTCAGGATTAGGCAGGCTTAGCTTGAAAGTGGACTTGGGTAACAGATTTGAATACCTCAATTAGGCGTTGCTCAATGCAACAGTGCCTCAGCACTTAGCAATTAGCCTTAGCCCCCATTTTCCCTTTTGTCGTTTTGCTTTAGACTCCAAAGGCCAAAAGAGATCAACGCCTCAACCCCCATTTTGCCGTTTTGCAATTTTGGAAGGTGTTAAATTTTATTTCAAAATCATTTTCCAATTCTTGCTTTATTATCAGCTAACAATGAAAGTGAAATCAATTTTTGCATAAACGAATTGATGACAGGGAGTGAGAGGTCATGGGTGTAACCGCTGACGTCCATGCTAAAAGAGAGAGAGGTATTTACAAGTTATTCAAACAATTTATCGAACGATCACAAACAGTTCGTTTTGTTAATCGAACGAAATTGAACGGTCATTCTGTATTCGTTCGAGTTCGAACAGATTTCGAACACCCCTTTGTGCTTATTGAACGATTTTAGAACGAGGGTGTTTATTCGTGTTCGGTTTGTTTGCAACCCTACCATATATTAATCGAGAATACTATTCCTTCCCTTATAGCAAGAAGGATGAACACCCTCTTGTTAGAACTGATTGGTATAAAAATGGAATTTCAGTTCCATAGTTTTCAAAATGTATATCACATGAATGAGAGACAAAACCCTTGCAGTATTGAGTACATACTGTTGCATTCGGACTTACTTTAAGTTGATTGATCAAAAGTGGAAGTGTTGCACTCCGAATCAAAAGAGCAGTCACAACTATAGAAGCCCACTGATAAAGTCAACAATCAATACACACATACAAAATAAATAAATAATAAAAAAAAAAAATCCATGGCATCTCATAAAAACCTTGCTAGTACTATAAACAAAATAACAAAATATGACATATTCCATTTTGAAGGAGTATATTCTTTAGTTATAAATTTATTTTATTAGAGGAGCAAAATCCAACATATTCCACATTAACACTACACTAGCTCAGATTGTCATTGGTCATGAGAACATAAGTCATACGTTAAGAAATTAATTAAAAAATATTAACATTCTTATGTGCATCCATTCGAGTATAAACTAAACAAATGCAAATAGTTCCTTACCAGGTAAAGCCGCTGAACTTATGCACTTAGGGGTGTCAACCGAGATGAGCCGTTCGCGAGTCGGCTTGTTAAATACTCGAACTCAGCTTGATTATAATCGAGTCGAGCCGGCTCGAATTAGGTAGCGAGCCGAGTTCGAATCTACTCCGGCTCGACTCAATTCAGCTCGTTTAGGGTTTTTTTGCAAAAAATAAAAAATAAAAGTTTTAGGTCTGCTTTGTAATTTGACATGTAAAAGTTTTGAAATGTTACAAATTAACCCAAACCCCAATTAAAGTTTTAGGATTTTATAATTTGTTGTGTAATACATTATTGATGTGTTGATTTGGATGCAAATTTACCAAAAATTGGATCTGATTTCTATAAAACAAGATATAGGAGTTACATAAAAAATGGGTCAAACGAGCCGTAATCGAGCCATAATTGAGCTAATTCAAGCTCAAGTTAATCGAGTCATAATCAAGCTTTTCGAGTCAAGTCAAGCGAGTTTGAGTCGAGTCACAAGCTGGCTCGATTATAAACGAGTCGAGTCACGAGCCAGTCACGAGTCAAATTTTCATGACTCGACTGACTCGTGACTCGGCTCGAACTCATTTAATGCTTAACCGAGTCAGGCTCGTTTAGGGTGACACTAGGCTCGGCTCGTTTAGAGCCCTATCAGCTCTATATCAATAAAATGCTGCAACGCTGCGACAGGCAAGGTAGAATCAACAGCAGCAACAACAATTTCATTCACCGCCGAGGCCTGGTTAGCAACCGCTTGTATAGTTGTATCCTTCAAAACCTCTGCCACATCACTCATCGATTCAATGTTCCCCGACCCTTCACCGATAGTAGTTGACATATACCGACAATAAGCAAAACCTGCACTTGGCGCAAGAACAAATTGCGAAATTCTTTTATCGGGGAACAAACCACCAAATCCATATGAATCATTGAAGCTGTTTCCAAAGAACCTTGGCTGAATAAAGTTATAAATTTTTTGCTGAGACAAAGTTTTGTCAGGAGAGTTCTGTTTGCGTTCGTGATAATGGAGAATGTAGCTAATTGAGGGACTATTAACTCAAGCAATAAGCGTTGCTCTGGTCGAGAGGCTACGACGATAAGACATTGCTACCAGAAGTGCAAAATAAACAAATTAAACATATGAATCAAATAACATTAACGTTAAGCTGAGAAAATTAAAAGTAAAATCAATAACAATTAAGTGTAGACACGAAACAACTGCTTCTCCACAATGTACTCAGTAGTTTTCTCAAAAGTCATTAAAACTAAAAAGCAGAAATCATATATATGTCTTAAAAAAAAAAAAAATGAAACACATGTGTTGATGCTCAATTTTTACACCAACGAATATTTACGTGTATAATGTTGATTGGTTGTTCGATACACGCGAAAATGAAATATATGAAAAGTGAACTGTAGAAGGAGTTTTTTAAGTGGTTCGGATGCTAAGGTAGCAAGTCCTACGTCCACTGATTTGTATTGATATTAGTGGATGTCAGATCGCGGTCGCGAGCTGACTTACATCAGACGAAAAAGTCAAAGAAAAGTTTACAAGAGAGAGAGATTTCTTTTTCTGTATGAAAAATGGTCGAATCCCCTTAATGAAGGGGTCTTCCTTATTTTATACTGGACTGAAGCGTATAATCATCACTCAATCCGTGGTTGGGTGTGATTGTCAGTACCTAATCCGGCTTTACGTCCCATTTCCCTTTTTCCAAGCTGACATCGCACGACTTGCTGCAGGAGAAAGGACGCGTGTGGGCTCCATATCACTTGGCAGGTCTGACGTGTGCGTCCTGCTCTGACGGGAGCAGGTCGCCCTTCACGTGACTTTCCCACGT